>NW_015971585.1:0-888 GCF_000835475.1 Cladophialophora bantiana CBS 173.52
CGTGATCCCTTCAGCCTCATTCCCCGAAGCTGTCCCTTCGGTTGAGTTTCCTTCCCTGTGCGTCCTTCGCAGGTTCTTAAGGCTGTGTCCAACATCGATACTCGCCGCGAGTAGTCCCTTCTATAGTTATTTAAGGTAGAAAGATCTAATCTAGCCAGCTTAGTCCGATTTCGTTTAATGTTCAGCCGTTCGGAGAGGTTGTATATCGATAATCTGGACTAGACTCGTCGAACCAAGTAGTTTAAAGCGATTAATCTTTGAAGATGACTAGCGTCTGTAGACGTTAACTAAGGGCCGAGATTGTCTCAACGAGCGTTACCCATTCGCGTGTCTCGGGCGATTTTTACAATGAACTGGTGGTTGTAGATGTTCCCACAACGATTTAATTGCTGTAAACACCTAGGGCTAATCCAGATTCATCCATATTCCAGGTATGTCGAGGTTAAATTGAATATCGCTCTTTAATCGTCTATAGATCCTGAAACCATTGTTCCAGAAGCTCAGGAAGTGTGCAATTAACGCGCTTAACATAGATCTTCCTGCCTATCTTTGAACGGATATCAGGATGTCGCTGAATAAACCGTGGTAGCCAATTAATTCCAACGCGTTCAGGGCCGCCATTTGCCTTACTAATTACACCAGCGAGATCTCGCACAGTGGAATAGCTAGGAGGATGTTCTTATGCCTCAAGGTCGAGTATCCATCTCTTTAATAGTTCCTCCTATATATTTGATAATATCTGCTGTGGTTCGTGGGATAACGCGGCCGATTGAGTGCCCTGTAGTCGGCGGACGAGCGTGGAGTGGTGGACATCGTTCGCGGCCGCGGCTGCGCGAATGCTAGGATATCGACGTGATTGATAGTCAGAGATTGCTTGCTGGATCCTAG